>NC_057799.1:254559454-254586894 GCF_018294505.1 Triticum aestivum
CACGGGGGCTATGCTCAGGCCCTGCCTAGCATACACCGCCCTGCGAGGTCCCTCAGACCTGGTCGTCGCGCGCCACTCCCGAGCGGGACCTCGGCGAGGACAGGTATGAAGGTCTGTTTGAGAGTCAAGGGGGACTCCTGAGCATCGCGACTCAGGAGCCTAACTGGCCACGTAGCCCCTCACCCCTTGGTCCGTCCTAGTGATCCAGACGGCCCAACGGCGGCTGAGGTATGCGCGGGGTTGGGCCCTGCCGACATAGAACCCTAAGACCTACTTTAGCGGCTCCTTCCCGCAGGCCGTTTGCGCGTCAAGGGGGACTCCTGAGCATCGCGACTCAGGAGCCTAACTGGCCACGTAGCCCCTCACCCCTTGGTCCATCCTAGTGATCTGGACGGCCCAACGGCGGCTGAGGTGTGCGCGGGGTCTGGCCTTGCCGATGCAGAACATCAAGCAAACGGGAAGGAAATCGCGGAACCTAAATAAATTATTACACAACATATTGTCCCCAAACGACAAGCAGAGTTTTAACGCCTCCATGAGGCACGTCTCATGTCACAGGAAAGCTCGCAGGAAAGTAAAACGAGAAGGAGCGTCGTCCTTCGCCAGCCAGCCCTTTCTTCAGCCTTGGGCGCCATCGTCGGGGAGCGCCTTCCCGCCAACAGCAGTGCCGTCGGTCGTGTCGTTGGCCTCGGCCGCAGGATGGCCGGGGCCATCGGTTGGAAGCGCGGGCTCTATGGCGAGGAACTTCTTCAACAGGGCTTCCACCAGGCCCTCCACGGCTGCGACAGCGGCTCGCCGAGGTCGGTGCTGGGGTTGCGAAGGTGCAGGTGGCTGAAGACGCGCGTCAGAGCCAAAGAGGAAAGGGCGCGGGCTCCCCCCTCCACCATGGGGCCGATCCCGTCGACGACACCCCTGAGCGCCTCGACAAGATAAGGAAGCAGCTGGGCGGGGCCTTCGTCGTCCGTTGACGATGGCTTCTCCAAGCCCTTCTCGTAGTGTGCCCGTAGCGCTTCGCGGGATCTCCCCTCAAGGGACTTGAAGGCCACGCGGTCTTCAGCAAGAATCTTCGCCCTAGCCTCCAGCAGGGTCTTCTCAGCGTCCAGCTTCTTCTCCAGCTCCTCCAGGCGGTTGCGCTTTGCGGCCTGCACCCTCGCCGACTGCTCCAGTTCGGCGTCACGGCCATTGACCGCATCTTCCTGGGCCTTCATCTTCTCCTCCCCTGCCTTGCGGTCGCGAGCCTCGGCTACGCGCTCGTTGCGCATGGTCTCCAGCTCGGCCTCCAGTGACTGGCAGCGATCCTGGGCAACCTCAGCGTCCTTCAGCGCCACCTCGCGGGTAGCAGCGGCTTGGGCGGCGGCTTGCTTGTCCTTCTCGGAAGCCGCCACGGCTTGGCTCAGCGCCGCATAAACGGATGCGCCGGAATGCAACCAGCCAGAGATCAGCTCCAGGCGCCCGACCGCTAGGCGATGGTCGACGCCTTGAAGATCACCCCGCAGTCGGGCCAGCGCAGAAAGTGCATGCTCCGGGGCATCAGGCGAGGCAGAAGGATCACAAACTGGCGGTGGGACAGAAGGAGAAGGTAGCGTCATCGCCAAGACCTGCAGGTTGGCGCCGGCAGAAGAAGAAGCCAGGAGCTCCGGAGCCTGCGGGGCGGCCAGCGAGCTGGGGACAAGCGCCTCGGGAGCCGACGTAGCATAAGGGGCCATTGTCCCCTGGAGATGCTCCTTTGGGCCTTGCGAGGAAGACCGGGTCGGAGAGGTGTGGGCGCCATCGCCGCCCTTCTACGCCGGAGGAGGCACGGCCGCGCCAGGCTACTGGGTCCCCGAGGATGTGGCCTCCCCCTCCTTCTTCTTCTTTGATGACGACGTCGGCCTAGCAGCTCAAGGAGGAAGCATCAGGAAGCTGCGACAGAAGCAGGAGCAGGGGCAAGGTCAGGGCAGGATATTCACTAGTCCACAACGGCGTAGTCCCGGCGCCTCTTCAGAAGTGCGGAGCCTAGGGGCTTCGCGGCCCGGGGCGCTGGCGTGCGGGCCCTAGGAGCCGCGGTGGCTCCGGGAGCGACGAGGCAGGGGCGTCACCCCGAGTGATCAGCGATGATCTGCTCTTCGTCGGGACACCGGACGACGGCTTCCTCGAGGGGGAGACCCTGGACCTCGTAGTGACCCCAGCAGGGGGCAGGACTTCCCTCACTGGGTGGTCGCCAGCGTCGTTTTCGTCAGGCAAGGTGCGGAGGAGATCGGCCTTGCGTGGAGGTGAGGTCTCCCCAGACCCCTCCGGGGTGGCCGCCGATTCCTGCTCCTCCTCCTCGCCAGAATCATCGGAGGACACCACCATCGGAACCGTCACCGCCGGGGCCTCAGAGGGTGCCGGCGGCACAAGACCACGCCCATCAAAGATAGGCATGTCCGCAGCAATCTTCGCCCCATCCGGGTGGCGGTACAAGGGAACGAAGGCGTCCGGCGGGTACCCCTTGTCGTCCCCAACCAAGGAGCGGAGGCCCGTGCCCAGCTCCACGTCAGACAGGGCCTCCAGACGCAGGCGGAGGTCGTCTCCTTCACCACCGAGCTTCCACAAGGGGCGCGAGCGTGCCTGGAGGGGAGCCACGTGCTGCGCCATGAACTCCTTGATGATCATGGCCCCCGTCAGCTTCGCCGCCCTTGGGTCATCAGGCTTCAGGTCGGTGGTCATCCTCTCCAGCACCAACTCCGCCCGAGGGTCGGTGAGCTTCGCGCGGAACCACCCGTCGTGAGACGTGGGCATCTCCGTCGACAGCACCAGCCGGGGGTGTGAGCACTTGGCATCCATCAGGACCCACTTGCTCTTGAAGCCCTCGGCCTTCTTCCCAGCCTTCATGATCGCGTTGGTCTTGTTGGCTGCAACGAAGTTGGCACACCCTGAGCAGTGGCCGTCCTTGACCCGGAGATAGAAGAAGTGGCACAGCAGCGCCACGGACGGCATCACCCCGACGTACGTCTCGCAATAGAAGGCGAAGATCGAGAGAAGGAGGTTGGAGTTGGGATGAAGATGGAGGGCATGAAGCTTGTAATGGCTGAGGATGGCGAAGAAGAAGTTGGAGAAGGGGGGAACCAACCCCGCAACCATGCTGCTCATGAAGAAGGGGTAGAAGGTGCTACCTGCGGCCTTCGGCTCGATGGAGCCAGCCTGTCATCAGGAGCGTGGCGGTAAGGTTCTTCTACGAGACGCTCGGCGCCTTCAGCGCAAGCTCGTACCAGGACGGCGGAGGGGCGGCCCGAGCTTTCTTGGGCGCCATTGGCGGCAGGCTTGGAGGAGGATTTTGGCGGATCTGGAGTCTTTGGAAACCGGGAGCAAGAAAGGGGATCTGGAGCAAGACGAAGTGGAGCAATGAAGGCAGCATGGCCCGCGCCAGCGTTTTGCCAGTCGGGTAGTTGCCGAGGCAGCGTGGGGAAGCGGAGACACCCACATCCCGTCAGTCGCCACGCATCAATCAAGGCCGTAGGCGGTTGATGCCCGCGGCGCTCCGCACTTGCCCCTTGGCTTCGCCTCGAAGCCAAGTTCGAGCGTGCCTTGGGCCCCGGGGCTACTGTCGGCGTTCTGGGAACGGGGGTCCCTAGACTTACCTGCCTGCGGCCCACGGTGTGGCTCCACTAGTGGCCTGGTACGGCCCATCTTCACCAGCAGACACTCAAGACCCTCGAAGGGGCCGAGCCTCGCGAGGCGGGCGACACAAGACCTCCTCACGGGCAGCCTCACTAGGCTGGCTCACGAGGAGCGGAGAGATCAAGGCGAGGGGCACCTCATGAGGTTCCCGTGATGAGAGCCATGATGACCAAGGCCAGGCGGGCGCCAGCGGGGGCAGAGTACTGGTTTCCTCTTTGGTGCTAAAGGAGCAGGCGCAGGCTAGGAGTCCCGAGGCATCAGGCAAAGGTTTCCATATCTATGCAACAAGACCAAGACCAGCAGGACAACAGGATGGAGGTCATCGCGGAGCCCGCGACGACGTCATCACTAGAGCCTTTGGCAGGCGAAGACCACCTTTTGTCAGGATAGCTTGTACTTGCTATCCCCCTTCAAATTGGCCGTTGTGGGATCCCTTCCCGCCTAATATTTGGGAAGAGGACCCGGGCCTCTATAAATAGGAGTAGCCACCACCGTAGGAGGCAACTGATTTGGCCCCAACGGATCTTGGATCAGGTCCATTCCATCCACACACGCACAAGCTCACCGAGCTCAAGAACACCTCTCCTCAGGAGGTAGTTCTTCCCTTGTACTTGTTCATCCCAACCTACAAGGCAATCCACCACACCACACTGGAGTAGGGTATTACACCACATCGGTGGCCCGAACCAGTATAAACTCTTGTGTCCCTTGTTCTTCGGGTTCGGCGAGCTAGGCTTTGAGATCGTGGCGAGAGCGTGAGCTAGGGGGAGAGAGATCTTCGTGCGCACCCCGGAGTTCGAACCTCAAGGGTTTTGCCAGAACCCGTAATCTGACAACATGCTAGGCTCGTCAAGTTTAACCCAAGTATTCCGCATGTGCAAAATTGTCTTGCACCCGTTGTATGTGAACGTAGAGTCTAGCACACCCGATCATCACGTGGTGTCTCAACACGATGAACTTTAGCAACGGTGCATACTCAGGGAGAACACTTTTACATTGAAATTTAGTGAAGGGATCATCTTATAATGCTACCACCGTACTAAGCAAAATAAGATGCATAAAAAGATAAATATCACATGCAATCAAAATATGTGACATGATATGGCCATCATCATCTCGTGCTTTTGATCTGCATCTCCAAAGCATCGTCATGATCTCCATCGTCACCGGCTTGACACCTTGATCTCCATCGTTGCGTCGTAGTCGTCTCGCCAACTATTGCTTCTACAACTATCGCTAATGCATAGTGATAAAGTAAAGCAATTACATGGCGTTTGCATTTCATACAATAAAGAGACAACCATAGGGCTCCTGCCGGTTGCTGATAACTTTACAAAACATGATCATCTCATACAATAACATTTATCACATCATGTCTTGACCATATCACATCACAACATGCTCTGCAAAAACAAGTTAGACGTCGTCTACTTTCTTGTTGCAAGTTTTACGTGGCTGCTACGGTCTTCTAGCAAGAACATTTCTTACCTACGCACAAAGTTTCTGTTTTTGGACAGAATTAAGTCAACTATCATCCGTGCTATCCCAAAGGCTTTACTTGGCACTTTATTGAAACAAAAGCAATAAAACATGATTACTACAGTAGCTTAATCATATGAACACACAAAAACAGTAGGTAAAAGTGTTGGGTTGTCTCCCAACAAGCGCTTTTCTTTAATCCCTTTTAGCTAGGGATGATGATTATGATGCTCACATAAAAGATAGGGATTGAAACATAAAAAGATCATCGTGAATCATAAGTTCCTCTTTCATAATAATTTTCAGTAGCATCATGAATAGATTCATCAATATAACCATCACATAAAGCATTCTTTTCATTATTCAAAAGCATAGAAAATTTATTACTCTCCATATAAGCAATTTTATTCTCATTCACAATAGTGGGAGTAAAATATGAAACTCGAATACTAAAAATGGTTTCCACATTAAAAGAGTAATGTTCATTAAAAGTATTCAAAATTATGACAATAATTATCACTATTTTTTTTAACATAAGTATCATCACAATAATCATCATAAGTAGCAACTTTTTCTCATCATAGATAGGAGGCATGCAATCATCATAGCAAATTTGATCATTCGAAGTAGGGGGAGTATAAAGATCATCTTCATTTAGCATATCATCCCCAAGCTTGGGACAAACATTAATTGCAGCAAATAAATTCTCAAACATGTCATTCTCAACAAACATAGCATCCCCAAGCTTGTGGCTTAGCATATCATAGGCATAATCACTCTCATCATTAATAGTATGAATAGCACCAATGGTTTAACAATTGCTATCATCATAATTTCCCAAGTTGGTGCCAAAAAGTTTTCCAAGATTATAAGAAGTATCATTATCTTCCCAGTCATAATCATCACAACAAGCAATGGGCATACCAAAATCATCATCAATAGTGCTCTCGGACATTGTGCCATAAGACATAGAAGCAATATCATCATCAAGTGCATCATCTTCCACAATTATTTTTGATTCATTTTCATGAGGCACAACAATAATAGGAGCAACATTATTTGGGAGAGATACCTTTTTACCTCTATTCTTTCTTCTTTTCTTCTTCTTCACCACACCATGTGTGGGTTTTATTAATTTTTTCAAGCTTCTTATTGATGATATTGGTTGAATAGGGAGCTCCTCCTTGTTACCTATTTCATCATGAGAGACAATAGGAGGGAAAGTGGAAATCTTTACCCTTTCATTAGTATTACTTTTATATTCTATTTGTTTTCACATCTTTCTATATTTGGCAATATAAGCATTCTCATTGCAATTTACCATGCAAAACATATATATATTCTTTAGATTAGTTTCAATGTCGTCCGTGAGAATGAATACTTCAAACCAACTATTTTTATGTGTCAATTCTTCACTCCCAAAAAATAGACAAAGTTCATTATAAAGTTCAAGGGTGATCAAGTTATTGCAATATTTGGACACGACTCGATCATGAAAAAGTATGCATTGGAAATTAAGGTGACCAACTTTATTGCAAAGTTCACAAGTAATAGGACAAAGAGAGCAATTTTTTCGCAAATTCATCTATCACTTTGAGCAAAGAATTTGTTCTATCATGCTTATGCTTGTTACAAAATCTATCTTCCCTATAAGGCACGTCTTCACAAAGTCTTTCCACTCCACAAAAATTGACATGCTTATAAGAAACATTTTTCTCTTGACTAGTGCAACAATCATTAGCATTTTGGATATTCGAAGAATTCATACTAACAACATAGCAATCATGCTCATCATTCAAATATTTTGTGCCAAACATTTTATTGACTTCTCCTTCTAACAATTGAGCACAATTTTCCGATCCATCATTTTCAAGAAAGATATTATAAAGATGAACAATATGAGACCACCTCAATTCCATTTTTTGCAGTTTTCTTTTATAAACCAAACTAGTGATAAAACAAGAAAATAAAAGATTCGGTTGCAAGATCTAAAGATATACCTTCACTGGTACATGTCAGTGCTATACAAACGGTTTTTAACCCCTTTCCGCGACGGCATTTGGAACTGTCGCCAAGTGAGTGTGGGCGATAGGGGGGTCATTCCCACACGACCCAGAAACTATCGGGGATAGGGAGCCTTGATGCATACAGTCGTCCCTATATAAGCATTTCCGATATCTCGAATATCCCAAACGCTTCATCCTTGCTACTTGTTTGTGCTCGCATTGCCATCGCAGTCGGAGTTTTGTGGTTTTACCTAAAACCAGGCAGATTCTAGGCACGGGAGTTTTCCAGGCACGTACCAAACTGGCTCTACATTTACGATGCCTGGCACATCACAAACGGTTCATGATTATGAACCATGTACGATAGGTAGACAATCACACACATTTAGTTTTCCCGCACCGTATGTGATAGTGTCTGACATCACACATGCTTTGCAAACGGCAACTGTGTGCATTGTTACACACGTTTCCTCTCTGTGAACCGTGTCGGATTATGATGTATATCGCACATGCTGTGATTTATTAACCGTGTGTGTCGTAATGACCTGCACACCATAATTTCGCCCTAATTTAATTGCTGCTATACCTGATTTAAACTTGAAAGTAGGCTATAGATTTATTGATATCCATCAGGTTGAAACAAGCAATGCATTATTTGATTCACATGCACATTTGTTTAAGAATTACATAAGCACCAAATAAAGAATGATGAACGAGAGTTCTATACTTGTGCTATTACAGATGAAAAGAAAGAGGCGACAGACATTCTGGTTGCTGAACAAGGTGAAGCGGAATGGCCCTATTGTGCTCTCCTGGATGCAGAAGGCACGCACGACTCTAGTCCAACTCCTTGTGATGGTCGGCCGCCAATCATGTAGTTTGAGAGGTAATCTTGAGTAAACTGCTTCAGGATCCACTGCAAAAGAAAAAAGATTCAGACAATGTCATCTAACACAACTCATTACGGGCAGTAAAAAGAAGGCTACAAGGTTCTTACTTACCATCCTGCAGTTCACTGTTGTCTTGCATAAAGTGTAAAAAAAGTTCGATTGACATCTTTTGACCCATTTTAATAACAATCTTTATCAGTTTCCTCACTTGATGCTGGTTCATAAATATCTCATTGCCCCATACGCAGAAAGGGTCGAAGTGTGGATCTATGGCAATGACATATGTACCTAAAAGCACCAAGTTAATAGTAGAAGCTAAACAACAATTGCAAAATGATGTAGTAAAACACTCCCTCCATCCCATTATATAAGATTTTATTACATGTATATCTAGACATCATCAGAACATTAAGGTAACACTCTTCCTTGTTGCTATGTAGCCTGGAATTGCATATTTAGTCATTCAGTACAATGCATGTTGCTATGTAGCTTCAGTGTGCAGGCTTAAGCACGCTAGTTAAGCAAAACAAGAAGTTAAAGGTGTGTTAATTGCATCAGGAATAACATTCAAAAACAAGAAAATAGTCATTCAAACTGGTATTATGCAGGTCTAAAGTACACTAGTTATTGTTAAAAAACGAAAAGGCATGTTAACTGCAATATCCTTAACAACAACCAAATATCGTAATTCATAGTGGTATTGTTGAAACTGTTATTGATGAAATTGAACTGCATGCCAAATAGTTGCACATATAGAGCATCACATTGTGAAGAACTGAAATAAACAAGTCATAAGGCCATCTCTAGCTGATCCTTTAAAAGTTAAAGGACTAAAACCCTTAGTGGATATATATATACTCCAGCAATTTTTTGCCTTTTCTAGTCGATCCCCTAAACTTATGTAAACTTCAATTTGATCAAGTTCAAAGCAGGTTCAACCGAAAGTAGCATGCATTCAAACATAAACATAGATAGTTTTGCATAATCGAACATAAGACATAAATTTAAACTAAGTTAAACTACTTTTGGTCGAAGTAGAGGTCGAGCCAATCCTTCCTCGTCATGTACGGTGTGCCGCGAGCTGGGTCCGGGCCGGTGCCGTCGTTGGGGTCGTTGGAGAAGGCACTCCTCCAATGGTCGACGTCGATCTCCTCGTCCTCGAGGCCCACCTCGACGCCCTCCGTGCCGCCGTCCTCGCCACCTTCGACCTCATCATCGGAGGAGAGCGTGATAACCTCACCGCCCTCCGTGTTGCCGTCCTCGCCACCTTCGACCTCATCATCGGAGGAGAGCACGATAACCTAGCCGCCCTCCACGCCGGCAAAGATCGCCCCCTCCGCCTCCGCAAGCTCCGGGTGCTGCCGACGGAGCTCTTGCATGTAGGCCTCGCCAGCGGCCTCGGCCTCGAGGTGCTCCCACGCCTCGCGATCCTCCCGCGCCATAGCCGAGATCACCACCCCTCGCTCTGGCGGAACGAGGTCGACTGGACGTGTGCCGAAGGGGAAATTGAGCCTAGCCGCCGCGCCGTGGTAGCAGACCTGCCAGCGGTCGTACTCCATGGCCGCGAGCTCGGCCGTGTGGAAGCTACTGAGCCACCGGCGGGTGTGGGTCTCCTAATCTGTAATCTCGGTGACCCACGTCCCCCACCGCTGCTGCCGGACCCTGAGGTAGGACCTCATCGGCTGCCGGGTCCGAGGGAGGATGGGGAAGTCCTCAAACCGGCGTAGGGGCACGGCGGCGGGCGGATCAGGTGACCGGCGATGGTGGATCGAGCCAGCGGAGGATGACAGGAACACCTCGGCGGCCACCTCGCTGGCGTCGGGCGAAAAGGCCGCGATAAACCTCTTTTTGGCCATTGGCTCCTCAAGCTCCCCGGCACACTGGCAAAGGTTGAGGATGGAGGCGGCGGTGATGGCGGCGACCTACCAATGGTTTAGGGGGTGGTGTGTGTCGGTGTGAGCGGAGGTTTTGGGGAGTGTGTGGTGTGTGTGGAGGGGGGCAAGGTGGTGTTTGAGGAAAAACTGCGGCAACTAAAAATTTTACTAGGCGCGAGTAACAAGGCGGGGCTACTGAAAATTTGGATCAAGGGCGAGTAGATATTTTTGAGATTGCGAGGGATACAGAGGCGGGAGTAAAATGCCGGGGCTACTGAAAAATTGAAATCAAGGGATTGAAGCAGAGCGGTAGTAACAGACATCGCACACGGTGTGCACATACTAATCGTGTGCTATCAAACATTAAAACCTTCCAAGCGGTAGATATTTTTGAGATTACGAGGCAGTAATATTTTCGAGATTGCGAGGGATGCACAGGCGGGAGTATTTGGGGAGCGAGCTAGTGTGCTTGACACGCCGGCGGTGGACTATAGCCAACGCACCTTCTCGCGTAAGCCATAGGCGTACTATACACCGACGGTGCTCCAGGATATTTTGTACTGCATCTCACACGGTTGGTGATAATAAACTGTGTGTGATGTACTTGATTTTTCATCTTGATTTGAATTACAAAATGGGGCCACAATGGCAATGAACGGTGTTTGAATTGCTAGAACTTTTATCTGCAGTGAACATGCAACTATATGTGTGTCGTAAAAGAATTGGAATTATTCAGGGTTCGTTTGGACATTTTATACATTAAATTGGTTTTCTAGCCATTTCAGGTGCACAATTCAAAATTAAACTACATGCACATGCTCTAGTGCACCAACATGGGTTGTAAAATCATATATGTGTCCATGGGTTTATGCTTATGTCCCATGCAAGAAATGGGGATGCATTTCGAACACCACGGCACTGTGGCTCTCCGGCAAACGTCGATGTACTTGCTTTTGTAATTCTAGTAAATCCAAAAGTCGTACGAAATTCATGAAATTTGGCATGCTATCATGGAGCGGCATCAGCATGCCGTGGTAAATTTTTTGTCCCATTTGGGGCAGGTTTGGGTATAAGCTTCTCACAAACCAGTGCTTCTCACAACAAGTGTGATGGTTTCGGTAGGGAACGTTTCACCTTTCTGGGCGAAGCGATATCCGTTGCCTCTTCCTGATTTCAATTATTTTCCTAGTGTCAACATAGAACAACATGAGTGTTGTGTTAATTTTTGGAATTTTTGGGGTTCGTTTGGACATTTTTATACAGTAATTGAGTTTTCAATGCATTTATGTGCATAGTTCAAATTTGAACTACATGCACATTCTCTAATGCATATAAATTGGTTGAAAATTCAAATCCGTGTCCTTGGTTGCATGCTTAGGTCCCATGCAAGAAATGGGAATGAATGTCAAACACCCTGCCATCGTCACTTGGCCGCAAACGTTGAGATACCCGGTTTTTAAATTCTAGTAAATCCAAAACTCGTCTGAAATTCATGAAACTTGGCATGGTATCATGGAGCGGCATCAACATGCCGTGGTAAAAATTTTCCCATTTGGGGCAGGTTTGGGTATAAGCTTCTCACAAACCAGAGCTTCTCACAACAAGCCTGATGGTTTCGGCAGGGAACGTGCCACCTTTGGGGACGAAACAACATCCATTGCCTCTTATTGCTTTCAAATTTTTTTTAGTGTCAACATAGAACAACAGGAGTGTTGTGTTAAGTTTTGGAATTTTTCAGGGTTCATTTGGACATTTTTATACATTAACTGGGTTTATTAAGCATTTTATGTGCACAATTCAAATTTGAAATACATGCTGTCGGTGTACAAAAGTAGGGGTCCTTTTTGTACCCCTTTACTTGTGCGTGGGTAGTCGCAGCCGCACGCCTGCGGCCGCGCTTGGCGGGATAGAAGAGGAAGCAAAGACACAAGACTACCAGGGCAACGCGAAGACAGAGGCGCTAGGAGCGACGGGACAAGGTGGGCTCTCCCCGGCAAGAGCCTTGCCGGGCAGCTCACGTAGCCCCGGCAAGAGCCTTGCCAGGGCAACTTTCCCAACACTAGCAAGGCCGCCACCCTTGAGCCTAAGAGTTCCGACACCATCGACAAACATTGGAACCAAGGCTCGGGAGGCTCCTGTGTGGTGGCATGCAGATCTTCGTGAAGACCAAGAACATACAAGACTAGATGAGAACCAGAAGACGGAAACCCCCTGCAAGATCCTTGCCGGGGAAGCTCACAAGACCCCCAGCAAGACCCTTGCCGGGGACACCTGCGAGACCCCGGCAAGGCCCTTGCTAGGTCTTGTCGGGGACATCTGCGGGGCCGCAGTCAGGCCCCCACCTGCCAAGGCTCCACCGCCGTTCCAACAGAGCAGTCAACCCGCCAACAAGGCAGACACCTGCGTGCCGACGTGCAGCTTTCAGGCCAACTCAGCAAGCACCTGCGTGGTGGCATGCATATCTTCGTGAAGACTCTGCCACCGCACCAACTCAGCAGCCAGCCAGCCAGCCAGCGTGGCGCTGCAAGCCTAGTCAGCTTGGACACGCGTCAGAGCGAGATGAGGCGGCGACGGATGAGACGAGCTTCCTTGCCGTCCCCGACAAAGTGAGAGGGCACATCGGCAGCGCATTAAATGCGTTTGTCCTATGGTGCCAGGGGATAGACTTGTATACAGTACAAACTTTCCACCTCCTGTGTGCCACTATGGCGACTTCTTTGGCTATAAAAGGATGCCCGAGGCATACTTGAGGAGGATTCAGACTTTTTGGACCCTGCACGCTTTGTAGCTAGTCAAAGAACACCAGATAAACACAAACCAGCAGGAGTAGGGTATTACGCATCACTTGCAGCCCGAACTTGGATAAATTCCCCCGTGTTGATCTTCTAAACCTGCTCTTTCCACAGCCCCGCGCCCGCCAACCGTAGAAGGGATTCCCTGTGATCCCATAGGTGTCGTATCCACCGACATCTTTGGCGCGCTAGGTAGGGGGCGCATGCTGTGAAAATCCAGTTTGGAAGTTAGCGCATCGACTTCGTCATCACCATGGCCCCCAAGAAGAAGGGGATCACAGCGATCGGGTCGTCCAGAGCCGGCCTGTCCGCCCTAGCGCGGGGAGGCGACCGGGTGGCCGCAGATGGTGCCGGAGACGTGGCCCACGAGCATCCATGACCTCTGGCAATCGGAGCTAGGCGAGCGGCATCGTTCGAGTCCAAGACGACGAGCCACACGCCGCTGGGTCCGGGGGCGGGGCCGTGTTGCCCACGGGCGGCGCGACAACCTCTATGGCACCCCAGCTGGCGCCAGTGCCGCGGCCTTCCCAGGCCACGCACGATGAGAAACACCACGACGTCGGAGCTCCCGGGCACCACCGTGGGAAGAGCCCTGTGCGCCACTCTCAGGACGTGCCAGGCCGGCGTGCGCACCTGGATGCCGACGGAAGCGGCGTGCGATCGCGGGACCGTGATAGAGCTCCTTCCAACTTGGTTAGAAGTCGGAGCGCGTCACGGTCCACGCAGCTTTCGTCGCCGCCCACGCCATCAGAAGTGTTGGCACACGTGCAACTGGTCCTCGACTTTCCCCCTGTTGCGGAGAAGCTTGACGAGTGGAGGGCCACCATCCGAAGCCTCATCAACTTCGCCAATAAAGACGAGCCGCTCCCAGCGGGACCCTCATGCCGGCGTTCTGTCGAGCCGGTGCACGCCGGTGGTGGGAGGACCGGGGACGCTGCGACCATGGTGCACTCTCCTCCTCCCCGGCCGCGACAGCAGCCACCGGCTCATCGGGCCAACGCCTGTGACAACGTTTCCACAGCGTCTTCCGACCCGCGAACCCGCTGCGACCAACGTTGAGTTCTTCGAGAGCAAGCTCAGGAAGACGCTGGAGCTACCATCGAGCGACGGTGGGAGGCGCGCCATCAGTCGGATCGGCGTGCGGGGCCTACTATGGACCACCCAACGCCGGGGGGCTGTGGCGACCTGCCTTACGAGGTGGGTTGTCCGGCCTTTACCCGGGAGCTGCAGCAGTTCCAGTGGCCCTCCCACCGCACGTTCAAGCCTGATGTTGGGGAAAAGTATAACGGCAAGACTCACCCGTCGGAGTTCCTCAACATCTACACCATCACGATGCAAGCCGCCGGGGCTCGCGACGACAAGGTGCTCGCCAACTACTTTCCGTTGGCGCTTAAGCCCAACGTAATGTCGTGGTTGATGCACCTGCCAGTGGATTCCATCTCTTCCTGGTCGGATCTGTGCCACGAGTTTGTTGGCGCCTTTACCGAAGGCCACCAAGCTCCTGGCCAGGCAAGTGACTTGCATGTCATCCCCCAGAAGGATGGCGAGTCCCTGCGTAAGTACATACAAAGATTCAGCCATGTGCAGTACACCATCCCAGATGTTCATCCCGCCGCTATCATCAGTGCGTTCCATCAGAACATACGCAACCGTAAGATGCGTGAAGAGCTGGCAATGAACAAGGTCAAGGATGTAGCCGAACTTTATGTTCTGGCTGATAGATGTGCTCGGGCTGAGGAAGGAAGGAAGTACCCCGGTGAGGACGCCGGCACGGAAACCGACTCCATGGACGAAGACGCCGCCACCCCGACAAAGAAGGGCCGGCACCGCAACATGAAGCGTAAGGGTAAGACTGTGCTTTCCGTTGAGGGATCCGGTGACCCTGGCACCCCCAAGAAGGCCAAGGCTGACGACCCCGGCAAGGAGGTTGCCGGGTGCGCCGCTTGCCGGGCCTTGGCGGCCGCCGACAAGCCAGGAGGCTCCGACAAGCAGTACTGCAAGATCCACCGCACCAAGGGCCATGACCTCCAGAACTGCCGATAGGTTGAACTGCTTGCAGAAAAGCAGAAAGCTGAATATGAAAGGTGGGACAAGGAGAAGCGTCAGGATGGTGTTGAGGGGTCCGGCAAGAAGCGTGGAGGCCAAGGAGGTCGCCACGGCAAAGATAATCAACAAGAGAGGCCCGCTCGGGGCCGCGACAAGAAGGAGGAAGATGATGATCATGACGAGGACGACGAGTCCGGCGAGCACGAATTCCAGAAAGCTACAGAGGCCATGTGCGTCGACGGTGGCGCCCCACTGCACACCTCTCACCGCCAACTGAAGCAGTGGGTGCTTGAGGTCACTGCGGCAGAGCCATCGTTCGATGCCCAGAAGCCACTGAAGTGGTCCCGCACGCCCATCATTTTTGACACCGAGGATCACCCTGATCGCACAACTGTGGTCGGGTGTTTTCCGTTGTTGGTTTCACCAACAATACGCAACCTCAAGGTGATAAAAGTGCTGGTTGACGTTGGGGCCGGTCTGAATTTGATCTCGCCCGCTGTGATCAAGAAGCTGCAGATTCCTGATGGAGATCTCGAAGAGACGGGCATGTTTCAAGGGGTCAACCCGGGAAGGAGTCAGCTGAAAGGTAAAATCACGTTGCCCGTTACGTTTGGGGGCGACCTGAACTGTAGGACGGAGAAGATCGTTTTTATGTCGTCGAGATCCCCTTGCCGTACAACGGGATCCTTGGCCGCCCAGCGCTGGCCAAGTTCATGGCAGTGTCACACTACGCCTACAACACATTGAAGATGCCGGGGCCGCTGACCACCATCACCGTCCCCTCTGAAAAGAAAGACACGCTCATCTGCGCCGACCAACTCTACCGAGAGGCAGTTGCAGCAACTGCCCCCAAGGAACTTGCTCCAGCCGCTGAAGCCCTGGGAAGGAAGAAGGCTGGCAAGACCTCTGCCGGCAAGACCCCTTCGGGCGAGACCTCTTCCGGCAAGACCTCTTGCACCCACTCCGGCAAGCGCGCCTCTTCGGAGTGCTGCGCTCCCGTTGAGGACACGCCAGAGAGCTCCACTGGCAAGAGCAAGAAGTCCAAGGCCGCACCACCAGAAACCAAGAAGGTGTCCGTCAAGGAGGACGACACGGGTGGGGCTTTCACTATAAGCTCCACCCTCGACAGCAAATAGGAAAGCGCGCTCGTCGCCTTCCTGCGGGCGAATGTCGATGTGTTTGCATGGCAAGCATCCGACATCCCCGGCGTTCCCAGGGAGGTGATTGAGCACCATCTTGTTGTCTGTCCTCATGCGCGGCCCGTCAAGCAGAAGGTCAGGAAGCAAGCTCTGGAGCGACAAGAGTTCATTATCGAGGATATCAGGAAGTTAGAGGCGGCAGGCCTGGTTAGAGGAGTGCTCCACCCCACATGGTTGGCCAATCCAGTGGTGGTGCGTAAGGCAAATGGGAAATGGAGGCTGTGTATTCACTACGCAGATATCAATAAAGCCTATCCAAAGGATCCTTTCCCTCTGCCACGCATCGACCAGATTGTGGACTCCACTACCGGGTGCAACTTGCTGTCATTCCTCGATGCTTATTCAGGATACCACCAGATCTTCATGATGAAGGAAGACGAAGAAAAAACCGCGTTCATCACCCCATGTGGTACGTACCATTTTGTACGAATGCCTTTCGGGTTGAAGAGCGCTGGTTCAACGTTTGCCCGAGCAGTCCAGATTGGTTTTGAGGCCCAGCTACATAGAAATATGGAAGCTTATATGGACGACATAGTGGTCAAAACCAAGGACAGGGCCACGCTCATGCAAGATTTAGACGAAACATTTGCAAATCTGCGCAAGATCAACCTCAAGCTCAGCCCAGAGAAGTGCGTGTTCGGTGTCCCCTCCGGCAAACTTCTTGGGTTCTTTGTGTCTCAACGCGGAATTGAAGTAAATCCCGACAAGATCAAGGCAATCGAGCAGATTGAGGCGCCAAAACGGGTCAACGACGTCCGTAGGCTTGCCGGCTGCGTTGCTGCCCTGAGTAGGTTCATCTCCAAATCTGCTGAGCGCGCCCTCCCCTTTTTCAAAGTTTTGAAACAGGCGGGTCCAGTAAAGTGGACTCCGGAGGCAGAGGCAGTGCTGCAAGATTTGAAGAGGTACCTCTCCTCCACGCCAATACTAGTCGCGCCTAAACCACAAGAGTCGTTGCTGCTATACTTAGCAACAATGAATCAAGTGGTCAGTGCTACGCTGGTGGCGCAGAGGGAACTTGTGGAAGAAGCAGCAGTAGCAGCAGAGCCATCGGATGACGGGCCAGAGCTCTCCCCGGCAGAGCCTGACGTCGGTAGGGCGGAACCCCTTGCAAGGCCCAGTCCCGGCAAGACAGAGTCTGAGTAGATGGGCGAAGTGGGACAGAAGAAGAAGGTGGTGCAGCACCCCGTTTATTTTGTCAGTTCCCTCTTGCAAGGGGCTAGATCAAGATATTCTGCTATGCAGAAGCTGCTTTTCGGCCTCCTTATGGCCTCAAGAAAGCCGCGTCACTATTTCCAAGCGCATGAGATCACCGTTGTCACTCGCCTCCCTTTGCAACGGATTTTGCACAACCCAGATGCGACATGGAGGATTGTGGAGTGGGCATTGGAGCTATCGAGCTTTGGCCTCAAGTTTGAAAGTACTTTAACGATAAAGAGCCGAGCCTTGGCAGAATTCATAGCGGAATGGACCGCAACGCCCGACAAAGAGGTTTAAGAAACCACCCTTCCCGGCAAGGAGACCTGCCGCGATTGGGTTATGTACTTTGATGGTGCTTTCTCACTGCAAGGTGCTAGTGCCGGCGTACTACTCGTTGCGCTCACCGGAGAGCACCTCAAGTACGTAGTCCAGATGCACTTTCCCCGGGAAAAATCAACAAACAACATGGCGGAGCACGAGGGATTGCTTGCCGGTCTCAGGATCGCGGCAGACCTTGGAATCATGAAGCTCATCATCAGAGGTGATTCGTAGCTCATCGTTAAGCAAGTCAACAAGGATTACGAGAGCCCATTGATGGAGGACTACGTGGATGAAGTGAGGAAGTTGGAAGAGCGTTTTGACGGATTGCAAGCTGAGCATGTTCCCCGAGCGAAGAACGGCATTGCTGACAACCCGTCGAAGCGCGCTGCCCTGAAGTTGCCTGTGGAACCAGGTACCTTTGTGCTTCAATTAACTCAACCGTCAGTCGAGCCATCAGCATGACAGAACTAGCGAAGGAAGGTAGGCCCTAGCAAGTACTTTCCCGCTGAGCTCCCAGGAGCCGCCGGCAAGGACATTGCCGGGTGCCCCAAGCTTGCCGGAGAGCAGCAACCCCCGGCAGAGCCTCAAGCTCTAACCGTAGAGGCAGCTGCCCTTACGGCCGAAGATGTGCCTTTAATCCTTGCCGTTGAGCCTCAAGCTGCGGCATGGGCACATCACACTGTCCATTTCCTCCAAACAGGGGAGCTCCCCGAGGAACTAGAAGAAGCAGAGAAAGTAGCCCGTCGGTCCAGCATGTACCAGTTTGTGGATGATGCCCTATAAAGGAGACCGAACGGCGTGAAGTTGAAGTGCATTCCTCGGGAAGACGGACTGGGGCAGTTGGTAGAGATACACGGATGCATGTGTGGCTCCCACATAGGGTCGAGAGTCCTTGCCGGCAAAGCATTCCGGCAAGGTTTCTTCTGGCCCACCGCTCTCCAGGATGCAACTGCCCTAGTAACCAAGTGTGAAGCGTGCCAGTTCCATTCAAAGAAGCTTCATCAACCAGCCCAAGCTCTTCAGACAATCCTTCTTTCCTGGCCATTTTTGGTCTGGGGGCTCAACATACTGGGCCCCTTTCCCCATGCTGTCGGGGGCTTTGAGTACTTGTACGTCGCGATCGACAAGTTCACAAAGTGGCCGGAAGTGGAACCAGTGAGAAAGGTGACATCACAGTTAGCCGTCAAGTTCTTCAAGGGGCTAGTCTGCCGTTTTGGTGTGCCCAACAGAGTCATCACTAACAACGGCATGCAGTTCACGAGCCGCACCTTCATGCAGTACATTCAAGACCTCGGCAACAAGGTCTATTTTGCTTCTGTTGCTCATCCCAGAAGTAATGGCCAGGCTGAGAGGGCGAATGCAGAAGTGCTGCGAGGCCTCAAGACTAGGACTTTTGACAAGCTACCCAAGTGCAGAAGGCGCTGGGTTGATGAGTTTCCAATAGTTCTTTGGTCAATCAGAACGGCAGCAAACCGAGCTACTAGCCAGACACCCTTTGCCCTGGTTTACGGGGCAGAAGCAGCTCTCCCCACGGAACTCATATACGGGTCACCTTGAGTGCTCTCTAATGATGAGCTTGAGCAAGAGTAGTTGCGCCAAGAGGATGCGACGCTGCTTGAGGAGGATCGTCTTCGGGCTGTTGTGCGAGCCGCTCGCTACCAGCAGGACTTGCGCCGCTATCATAGCTGCAAGGTTCACGCCCGAAGCCTTGAGGAAGACAACCTTGTTCTTCGGCGGATTCAATCCGCCAAGAATTCAAACAAGTTGACGCTAAAGTGGGAGGGCCCTTATCGGGTAATACAAGTCACCAGGCCTGACGCAGTCCGCCTGGAGACCAAAGATGGCATTCAGTGAGCAATTCCTGGAATATCAAACATCTTTGCAAGTTTTACCCCTAAGGCGCGGTTGCCGGTAACCCCCATTTTGTACTAGACTTGCCGACAAGGCATGTAACCATATGTACAGAGCCAGGCGTAGATCCTGTGCACAGTTAGGGAAAGGAATCCCTTAGTATGTATAGTTTCCTATCGATTTCTATGTTTATGTGTATACGTATATGCATGCTTGTCCAGGGTACTGTACTACTTTTTGATTCCAATAAATGTTAGTGGACCATCGAGGTTCCATGCTCTTGCCCTCTCTTCTTTCCAGCCACGCCAAGGACCCTGCTCCGGTAGGAAGTCGAGAAGACCGCCCGGCACGGCGATCCCCGGCAAACCAAACAGATAAAGTTTACCTGTTTCCCATTCGTGTTTGTAACCTATGACTTGTACATTAGAAAACCTCGCCACTCTTCTTTAAAAATTCGGGTGCTCCCATTTCCGGCCCGAACGCTGATTCGGTCGGAGTGGTTGTAGTAGCCCTTGCTGAAAGGAGGTGGACGGGGGGCTGGACCCTTTGTCTGTAACTCGACAGATATGATTCTCCGGCAGGCACAAAGGGCTCCGGCAGGGTAGCTTGCTGGGAGGACTCGTTTATTTACATTAAAGAGGCGTTTCGCCTCTGCACGAGCATACGCGTGCACGGGTTCCTGGCAAGGCTAGACTTTTTCATTAACATGTTGATGCAAGAATAGAGGTTACAGGACACAAGCATGGGCTCGAGAGATTACGTTATCTAGAAATTAAGGTTTGGCAAGTGCCTACAATTTAAAAGAAAGATAAGTGCCCCATGATCTCCGTTCTTGCCCCTTTCCTCCCAGGTGCGGCAGGTGAAGGCAAAAAGGAAGCGACGGGGAACGCGCCGATGGAGAGCTTGACATGGAAGACCCTTGGCAGGGTGCATGGCCGAGGGAGGAGGGCGGCGCGGTCAGTCAGAGTCGGAGTCGGCGTCCTCCCTCTTGACGCTCTTGTCTTCGATGTCGCTGTCCTCCTCGTCACTCTCGCTCGAGGAGGAGGTTTCGTCGTCAGTCGAACTCTCCACGCAACACCTTAGGCGAGTTCCCGAGCGCCCAAAGACCTTGACGGAAATCAGGCCATTCTCCGTCAATGCAAAGTGGAGGACGAGCTCCTCCGACAGGCTATGGGCACGGGCGAAGGTTTTCCACCCACGGCGTAGATACATGACGTGAGGGGCGGGGAAGTCGACGTCGACCCGCATGCTGCCATTCCCGCAGCCCCTCATATGCAGCCTCAAGGCCTGTGGCGGGTCGAGCTCCATCTCCCGAGCGAACGGAGTGGGAAGACGGACGCGACCTGGCACTGGCTTGTGCAGCCTGATGAAGAATTCGCGGGGCTGGTCTCTGACATGGCCCTCCATTGGGGGAAGAGCCGCTGGCGGAGGCGCGGCCGGTGCGCCGCCCCGTCCTCCTCTCTCCCGAGCGCCAAGGCGGCCTCGGCCTCACCCCCTCCCTCTTCCTCTCGCGGCGGACTCCGCCACCATGAGCTCCTGGGGAGGAGGGGCGCGCTGTCGAGCGGAGACCCTCGTCGCTGCCATTGGAGCGGCGGCGCGCCCTCTCGCCATAGCAAAGGGAAGGAAGAAGTCGAGATGGAAGGAGATGAATGTTGAAGGATTAAAGGATGCCATCCCCCTCCCCTTCTTATAAAGGGGCGGGGCCGGGGCTCGGCCTCGCCGATCTAAGGACGGCCGCCCTGCTTAGCCAATTCGGCCGCCAGGGCGCAGGGAATCAGGACCGACCCACTGCTCCAATCAGCGACGACCCGGTTTCCCGCCTCGGCAAGAAGGCCCGTGCCCTCCGCGTCCACCACCTACCCTCCTTGGGGCATGGAGGACACGTGGTGAGCGGTCCAGAATCGAGAAGACAAGTGAAGCGACTGTTTTCCACCCCGTGATCGTGGGGCGCGGGGCCTTGAAGGCCACGACCCGAGTCCACTTAGTAAATGAGCCGCACCCCTGCGTTTTCCTCTTTTTTATGGGGAAGGCGGGAGCCGCCTCTTTACTATCCACCACGACGTGACGCAAGCGGGCAGCAACCGCCCCACGCACGACCCCCATGTCACGCATTCAACGCGGGTCATGGGGAAGCGCAACTGGCGAGGGAGTTACTGTGGTAAAACTCTACCACGCGTACCCGCGCACCGTTCTAGGCCTGGCCCAATAACGCTCCGCGCTTATATGTGGCCCAGGCCCAGGGGCTCCTGTCGGTGTACAAAAGTAGGGGTCCTTTTTGTACCCCTTTACTTGTGCACGGGCAGTCGCAGCCGCACGCCTGCGGCCGCGCTTGGCGGGACAGAAGAGGAAGCAAAGACACAAGACTACCAGGGCAACGCCAAGACAGAGGCACGAGGAGCGAAGGGAAAAGGTGGGCTCTCCCCGGCAAGAGCCTTACCGGGGCAGCTCACGTAGCCCCGGCAAGAGCCTTGCCGGGGCAACTTGCCCAACACCAGCAAGGCCGCCACCCTTGAGCCTAAGAGTTCCAACACCATCGACAAACATTGGAACCAAGGCTCGGGAGGCGCCTGCGTGGTGGCATGTAGATCTTCATGAAGACCAAGAACATACAAGACTAGATGAGAACCAGAAGACGGAAACCCCCGGCAAGATCCTTGCCGGGGACGCTCACAAGACCCCCGGCAAGACCCTTGCCGGGGACACCTGCGAGACCCCGGCAAGGCCCTTGCCAGGGCCCCGGCAAGACCCTTGTCGGAGACATCTGCGGGGCCGCAGCCAGGCCCCCACCTGCCAAGGCACCGCCACCGTTCCAACACAGCAGTCAACCCGCCAACAAGGCAGGCACATGCGTGGCCACGTGCAGCTTCCGGGCCAGCTCAGCAAGCACCTGCGTGGTGGCATGCAGATCTTCGTGAAGACTCTGCCACTGCACCAACTCAGCAGCCAGCCAGCCAGCCAGCATGGCGCTGCACGCCTAGTCACCTTGGACACGCGTCAGAGTGAGACGAGGTGGCGACGGACGGGACGAGCTTCCTTGCCGTCCCCGATAAAGTGAGAGCACTACAAAAAATACACTTCCGTGATGATACGTGTTTGTCACAGTAGGTCGCGTTTTTTGTCATGCATGTACATCCATGACAAATTTATGACAGAATCAAGATAGTCATACCTGTGCTGTCGTAGAAGTGTTCCATGACATTACCAAAATTATCATCACGAAAGTGTCCACTTCCATGACGATAAATCGCGCGTCACAGAAGTGCTTTCGTCAAGGGTGACCGACACGTGGCATCCACCGTAACGGAACGCCGTTAAGCTATCGGGTCCGGTTTTGGATTCGATAAACCATTAATAGCCCCGACCAATGGGGATTTTCCACGTGTAAAATCATCATTGGCTTGAGGAAACACGTGTCGGCTCACCGTTGGGATAGATGTCATCCACTCATTGGACCCAAAGCGCCTATGATACGTCGACACGTGGCACAGCCCAACAGAGGCCCATTCCTGTGAAAAGGCCGGCCCGTTTGACTTGGTCAAAAGGTGGCGGGCCGGCCCACGACAAGCCTGTTAACGACCTGTTCGCATATAGCCCATTTACAGCCCGCTAACCCAGGGCCGTTTACGGCCTATCCGAATTAGGCCCAGTAGCGTCATCTGGGCCGTCCAATATAATTCCAGCCCATTTTAACTTCCGGCCCATGTATGGCCCATGACGTCTTTTGGTCCATCTGAGGCCCTTAGTAACCCTCGGCCCGTTAAAGGCCCGTGGTAAAACTGGCCCGTGATGAACAGTGTATCACTTTATACCCATTGACGACCCATTATACCAGTGGGCCGTTTCCAGCCCATGTTATCTTTCGGCCTTCTCAGGGCCCATTTATTCTTGGGCTCATTTCCAGCATTCGTTTACTTACGGCCCGTTACAGGCCTTTTCTGCTTGTGGGCCAAATTCAGCCCGTGGATACAGTCGGCCCGTTTGTGGCCCGTTAATCTGTTGGGCCATTTTCATAGCATCATCAAATACGGCCGTTTAACGGCCCGTTATGGTTAGCCCATAAAATGTATGATTTCCACTATAGCCCGTTTACGGCCCCTTATACGGCCCGTACAAGGCCCATAGATGAGACGGCCCGTAGGAGGCCCATTGACCCGACGGCCCACAGAAGGCCCATTGACCCGACGGCCCATTGAAGGCCCATGGATCCGCTGGCCCATGGACCCGACAGCCGATAGAAGGCCCATGGATCCGACAACCCATAGAAGGCCCACGAATCCGACGGCCACAGAAGGCCAGGGATCGTCCGTCCCGTAGATGGCCCATGGAACGTACAGCCTGTGGAGGGCCATGGTCACTACAACGTTTGGCCGAGTTGGCCCCCGTTTGAATGATATAGCATATTCAAAGAATTATCCTACTCTATACTATCACCTCTAAAAAACATACACTATACAATAAAGAGACTAAGGCATAGAAACGTAGAATAATCCTACACTATACAATAAAGAAATTATAGCCGATTATACCCACTGGGCATTATGGTTCGGAACCAGTGATAATAAAGCATACACAAACATCAAATTACATACACTGGGCAAATACAACTCATACATCATGGACGCGCATCAACATAACTTACCATTTGAACTATAATCTCTTCAGAAAATAGGATTGGCCGGATTTAGATAGCAGAAATTTCAGTCTGCAAAATCTCCAATTCCTTCGTTGTTACCTCAGTGACTTGTTTCATTTTTTGACTCCTGCATCTAATACCTGCATGTCCAGTCTCAACTTGTTGATTGTACGTTCAGAATCATGTACACGTTGTCTTGCCACCTCTAGTTGATGCTCGAGAACATCAGCACATTCCAATTCCAATCCATAATCATTCGGTAACGGCCATGCCACACTGCTCGCAGATCTTTGTGTTGATGTCACTTCATCCAGAAATGTTTCTGTAAGTACACATGACTAGGGCAAAAATATAGTATATAGTTACAACAGTGATGCGAGCAAGACAGACTATTTTGTACATGGCAAAACATGACTAACAATAATGTTACACATCATGAAGCATAAGCAGGTGATATTTTAAAAATTATAAAAAAGGTAGTCTGTGCAGCCTACATACAGAAATCTCTCTTAGCTCACCAGAGGAGCATGATGTTGGGGCCCAATCCAAAACACAGACAAGTTACAAATTTAGACAACACGTTGTGTAGAAGTAAGCAAGCAGTTGGCCATTCTGTAGCTCAATTAAAGTCTTAGGGAGCATAATGAACATTAGAGGATTTCATACAAACATACTACAGCAAGCAAAACTATGCAATCATTAGCCTAGTATAAACTAGATTGTGAGCCTCATTCAATAATAGTTGGTTAATATACTTCAAAGCTTCAGGCACACTTCGGCAGAGTAATTAAATGGTAAGGCCTTTAATTATGTTAACTAATAGTTATCAAGTACCCAACATCAGGCATCATTCTTTGGGCATCTCATTAACTGAGGACAAATAAAGCAATTGAAAAGAGCAAATTAACTATGCTGAAACAAACAAGGAATTGAACTGTTGAGTTGGATACAGTGACTTACCTTAATAGGTTGAAGAGGCTCAGCGCAGCTCCTACTTCTCTTGCAAGGCTCCTTCCTAACATCTTGTACTTGGAAATCCTCAATCTTATCTTCATTGCACCCCCTCTGCAAGGTGACACAAACTAGTTACTCGTCTCCTTGGAAGATAAATATGCATACTTTCCAGTCTATGAACACAAAAGGATGAGATTATAACAAAACAACACCACATAATGAAACATGCCGCATCTCTTGCACTTGCATACAATGAAATGAGCATTTACTATGTGTGCACTATGTAAAAACTAGGCATACCTTCGAACTGGACCTCCAGGTACTCTTGGAGAGCCTACTTTAGTGTACAACCAAACCTTTATGTCACCAATGAGTTAGAAAAGGCCCCACTACAGCAGCCCTTAGTGTTTAAATAGTTGACAAGCTCTGTTAGAGTGTTAGGTCAAGAACAACAGGTAATCAAAGCAAACAGTCCTAGTATGCTCGGCTGATGCAAACAAGCAATTGAACAGATGTGTGAGCAAATCTTACATATCAAGAAAAGAAGCAAAGAAGGAGGCTTAAAGACCACCACTTGACTGAACAGATTTAAGGGGCATTTAAACATCATGTGCAACGTATGAACTGACATAAACATTGCATATTCCAGATTCTACAATGGAATGCACATGTATTAGGTTATGCCATGTATGATGATGCCTAAATGTACACTATAGCAGGCAGGAGTGATTCATCATTGCACGCACAATTGAATTGCAGGTTAAGGGCCAGTTCTATTCCGCCTTTTCAGGGCTTATTGTCAAAATAAGCCATAAAAGATGTAAAGAAGTCATTTTTGAGTTATGGGCTTGGGCTTAACTAATTTCGCTTTGGAGGGGGGGTGTTTCGGGTAGAACCTCACTAAAAATTGAAGGGAAGGGGAATAGTGAAATGACTCTGTTGTCTGCCTATATTACACTCAAAATGCAACTGGTGACGCCCGCGTCACACCTCACCCTCAAGTAAAAACAAACACGCAAGCGTTCATTGCCCTGCCCGCTTGCATCTCCTCTCCCCTTTCCCTCTACCTCGATCCCCTGCCTGCAGCACTAGGGTTCCTCCAGCAAGCCGTTGCTACTAGTCCCATCTGGCCTGGTCCTCGACGATGCTCTGTCCAGCTAGGCTACATTGCCGGTGGGTAGGGGCAAATCTCCCTGGCTGCTCCTCCCTCTGGTGCCGCCCCTTATTCTCATCGTCTCCAGCAGCCGCTCCACTGTGGTTCGTCCAACGCACTACTTCGGAAGGCGCTGCACAACTACGGCTGATGCCACACCGCGGCAGAAGGCACCTTATTCCCCCTCCCCACCTCCCAGGCCATGGCCTTGATGTGCTGTTGAAGGATGAGCTCATCCAACAAGGTGAGGATCTCCTCTGTTTTTTTGCCAAATTTTCATTCTAATCCACTACACGATGAATTGCTATGAGCTGCTTCTGCTGCTACTATATGATGCATTGCTATGAGCTACTCCTGCTGCTGCTATATGATGAATTGCTATGAGCTGCTGCTGCTACTATATGATGAATTGCTATGAGCTGCTCCTGCTATATGATGAGTTGCTATAAGCTGCTCCTGCTGCTGCTGTATGATGAATTGCTATGAGCTGCTCCTGCTGATGCTATATGATGAATTGCTATGAGCTGCTCCTGCTGCTGCTATATGATGAATTGCTATGAGCTGCTCCTGCTGCTGCTATATGATGAATTGCTATGAGCTGCTCCTGCTGCTGCTATATGATGGATTGCTATGAGCTGCTGCTGGTATATGATGAATTGCACACTGCTGCTGTAACACCCCGGATGTAATTCTCCATATTTGTAACTCCAACTCTTGCCATTTTCGGCTATGTGTTATGATATTCCACTCGTGGTCGGGTTTTTGTCTTTCGTTTTGCATTTTGTTCATGTCATGCTTTGCATATCATGTCATCATGTGCATCTCATTTGCATACGTGCTCGTCTTATGCGTCCGAGCATTTTCCCCGTTGTCCGTTTTGCATTCCGACACTCCCACATGCACCGGCGCACCCCTCTTGTCTCTTTTCGTGAGCAGGTGTCAAACGTTCTCGGAATGGACCGAGGTTTGCCAAGTGGCCTTGGTACACCACCGGTAGACCACCTGTCAAGTTACGTTCCATTTGGAGGTCGTTTGATGCTCCAACGGTTAACCGGGTAACCGCAAAGGCCTTTTGTGTGTTGCAGCCAAACCCCCCTCCAAACAGCCCAATAACTCACCTAAGTCCCCTCCATGCTCTCGGTCATTCTATCATGATCGTGTGGGCGAAAACCGTACTCCATTTGGAGTCTCCTAGCTCCCTCTAGCTATATATATGTGAGCCTCCCCGAAATCCCGCAGTACAAAAACCCTAGCCCGCTCCCTCTCCGCCGCTGGACACGTCCGGTCCGGTCGCACACATCGCCGCCGCCGCTCAGAGCCAACCGGGCCACGCCACTTGTCGCACCATCGCCTCCCCCGCCGAAGCCCGCGAGGCCCGTGCCTGGCCCCCGCGGCCCGCCTCCCGC